>NW_018743814.1:0-2500 GCF_001683475.1 Chenopodium quinoa | reverse complement strand
CTTATGATATTAGAACTCATGCCCTATCGAGCATGTTATCCTATTTTTAAATTGATTTATTCTGCAGCAGCAAATGCTAGCCACAATAAACAATTCAACAAAGCAAATTTAATTATTAGCAAAGCTGACGTTAATAAAGGTATTACCTTAAAAAAAATTAAAACCGCGAGCTCGAAGGCGTAGTTATCTGATTAAAAAACCTACTTGTCACATAACTATTGTATTAAGAGATATAACCCACTTTGATTCATATAAGAAATTTTTAGAGAGTTTACCTCCAAAAAAGCTAATAACTTCCTTAGCTATTATGTCTATAGGTCGACGACGCGAATTCTGGTGTGGTCGTTTTAGAGAAAAGCATAAAATAAAGAGTTTTTTATACAATATATCCTTTGTATGATGGAGTAAGTAATATGGGACAAAAAATAAATCCACTTGGTTTCAGACTTGGTACAACACAAAGTCATTATTCCCTTTGGTTTTCACAACCAAAAAACTATTCAGAAGGTCTACAAGAAGATCAAAAAATAAGGGATTGTATCAAAAACTATGTACAAAAAAATACAAGAGAATCCTCGGGTATCGAAGGAATTGCACGTATCGAAATTCAAAAAAGAATTGATCTGATACAAGTGATAATCCATATGGGGTTCCCAAAATTATTAATAGAAAATCGACCACACGGAGTAGAAGACCTAAAAATAAATGTACAAAAAGAATTGAATTGTGTAAACCGAAAACTCAATATTGCTATTACAAGAATTGCAAAACCTTATGGGCACCCTAACATTCTTGCGGAATTTATAGCCGGACAACTAAAGAGTAGAGTATCATTTCGAAAAGCAATGAAAAAAGCTATCGAATTAACCAAACAAGCTGATACAAAAGGAATACAATCCAAATTGCCGGCCGTATCGATGGAAAAGAAATTGCACGTATCGAATGGATAAGAGAGGGTAGGGTTCCCTTAAAAACCATTCGCGCGAAAATCGATTATTGTGCTTATACGGTTCGAACTATCTATGGAATATTGGGAATCAAAATTTGGATATTTATGGACGAGTAATAATAAGCCTTTACTTAATTTTTCTTTTGGTATCGATTTAATGATGGAACATAAAATAACAATCTTTTTGCTTCTTTTTCCACCGAACAAATTCTCATTTTGAATCCCATTTTAATCCCATAAGGTTTAATAAAATTCGATTGACCTTTTGAAAAAATTGCTATGCTTAGTGTGTGACTCGTTGGTTTTTGTTAAAATTAAAACTAAATAAACAAAAGAACAAATCATACAAAATAGAAACTCATAACTAGGAACTAATAACCAACTCATCGCATCACATTATTTGGATCCAAGAAAGCAGTCAAGATATGTTATTTTAGCCCTAGCATTGTAGGAACTGCATTTTTTTTGGCATAAACAATTCATTAGATTTATAGTCAAACAAAAAAAAAATACAAAAAAGAAAAAAAGGATACGGATAAAAGGAAAGATGAGAGAAAGAAAAAAAAGAATCGAATAGAAAAGATATATGATTCCAATATGTAAGGTCTTTGAAACATCTCATAAAAAAAATGTAATAAAGTATTAATACAGATTGACGTAAAATTATATGATATAAATCTGTTTCATAGAAAAAAAAAATAAGAGCTTTGAACCAATCACGACTAAGAGGGTTGTCTCAAGAACAAATTTCATTACGAGCTCCGTTGTAAAATTTAGACCTAATCATTAATCAAGAAGCGATGGAAACGAAAAACCTGATATCCGTAAGATTCAATTAAAAATGAATCCTAACGATTCATTGGTAAGGATGGCGGAACGAACCAAAAACCTATTCATATTATAAAAAATGATAAACTAACTTTACAGTTAAAATAGATATAGATATTGAAAGAGTAAATATTCGCCCGCGAAAATTCCCCTTTTCTTTTTTATTTTCATTGAATTCCTCATGTTGAGCAATCCAATTTAATATAAAATAGAAAAACTTTTTATAAAACTAAAATGAAAAAGAATGCAATATTATAGAAAAAAACAAAAATATACAAAAAAGGAATAAAATTGAGATTTAAAGAAATTTAAATTGGCTATTTATATACCCAAATAAAAATATCTAGTAAACTAGGTGAATCCAAAAGAATTTATTCAGTGTATTTATTCAGCGTATTATTACATGTATATATTCATTATATAAAAAGAAAATATTCATTTTAAATGAAATTTTTCTTTTTTCATTCGCGAGGAGCTGGATGAGAAGAAACTCTCACATCCGGTTCTGTAGTAGAGATGGAATTCCAAAAAACCATCAACTATAACCCCAAAATAACTAAATTCCGTAAACAACATAGAGGAAGAATGAAGGGAATATCTTGTCGGGGGAATCGTATTTGTTTTGGAAGATATGCTCTTCAGGCACTTGAACCCGCTTGGGTCACGTTTAGACAAATAGAAACAGGATGGCGAGCAATGACACGAAATGCACGTCGCGGTGGA